>NC_059450.1:86173475-86185975 GCF_905237065.1 Salmo salar | reverse complement strand
CCAAAGGCCTACCAATATTAAATAAGACAGATCTTCAGATACCAGGGATCTGTGGTTGGCTTGGTCAACTCTGGAGGACCGGCAGTGTTAAATGTGTGTGTGTTCTATCTAATACAGTGTGTGTTCTATCTAATACAGTGGGTGTGTGTGTGTGTGTGTTCTATCCAATACAGTGTGTGTGTTCTATCTAATACAGTGTGTGTGTGTGTGTGTGTTCTATCCAATACAGTGTGTGTGTTCTATCCAATACAGTGTGTGTGTTCTATCTAATACAGTGTGTTCTATCTAATACAGTGTGTGTGTGTGTTCTATCTAATACAATGTGTGTGTTCTCTCCAATACAGTGTGTGTGTTCTATCTAATACAGTGTGTGTGTGTTCTATCTAATACAGTGTGTGTGTTCTATCTAATACAGTTTGTGTGTTCTATCTAATACAGTGTGTTCTATCTAATACAGTGTGTGTGTGTTCTATCCTATACAGTGTGTGTGTTCTATCTAATACAGTGTGTGTGTGTGTGTGTGTTCTATCCAATACAGTGTGTGTGTGTGTGTTCTATCCAATACAGTGTGTGTGTGTGTTCTATCTAATACAGTGTGTTCTATCTAATACAGTGTGTGTGTGTGTTCTATCTAATACAATGTGTGTGTTCTCTCCAATACAGTGTGTGTGTTCTATCTAATACAGTGTGTGTGTGTTCTATCTAATACAGTTTGTGTGTTCTATCTAATACAGTGTGTTCTATCTAATACAGTGTGTGTTCTATCTAATACAGTGTGTGTGTTCTATCCAATACAGTGTGTGTGTTCTATCCAATACAGTGTGTGTGTTCTATCCAATACAGTGTGTGTGTTCTATCTAATACAGTGTGTGTGTTCTATCTAATACAGTGTGTGTTCTATCTAATACAGTGTGTGTTATATCTAATACAGTGTGTGTTCTATCTAATACAGTGTGTGTGTTCTATCTAATACAGTGTGTTCTATCTAATACAGTGTGTGTGTGTGTGTGTGTGTGTGTGTGTGTTCTATCTAATACAGTGTGTGTTCTATCTAATACAGTGTGTGTGTGTCCTATCTAATACAGTGTGTGTGTGTCCTATCTAATACAGTGTGTGTTCTATCTAATACAGTGTGTGTTCTATTTAATACAGTGTGTGTTCTATCTACATTTTACATTTAAATTTTAGTTATTTAGCAGATGCTCTTATCCAGAGCGACTTACAGTAGTGAATGCATACATTTCATACATTTAATAAAAAAAATTCCGTACTGGTCCCCCGTGGGAATCAAACCAACAACCCTGGCGTTGCAAATACCATGCTCTACCAACTGAGCCACACGGGACCAGTACCTAATACAGTGTGTGTGTGTGTGTGTGTGTTCTATCTAATGCAGTGTGTTCTATCTTATACAGCGTGTGTGTTCTATCTAATACAGTGTGTGTTATATCTAATACAGTGTGTTCTATCTAATACAGTGTGTGTTATATCTAATACAGTGTGTGTGTTCTATTTCATACAGTGTGTGTGTTCTATCTAATACAGTGTGTGTTATATCTAATACAGTGTGTGTGTTCTATCTAATACAATGTGTGTTCTATCTAATACAGTGTGTGTTCTATCTAATACAGTGTGTGTTATATCTAATACAGTGTGTGTGTGTGTGTGTGTTCTATCTAATACAGTGTGTGTGTGTGTGTTCTATCTAATACAGTGTGTGTGTTCTATCTAATACAGTGTGTGTTCTATCTAATACAGTGTGTGTTCTATCTAATACAGTGTGTGTTCTATCTAATACAGTGTGTGTGTTCTATCCAATACAGTGTGTGTGTTCTATCCAATACAGTGTGTGTGTTCTATCTAATACAGTGTGTGTGTGTGTGTGTTCTATCTAAACAGTGTGTGTGTGTGTTCTATCTAATACAGTGTGTGTGTGTGTGTGTGTGTGTGTTCTATCCAATACAGTGTGTGTGTGTGTGTTCTATCCAATACAGTGTGTGTGTGTGTTCTATCTAATACAGTGTGTTCTATCTAATACAGTGTGTGTGTGTGTTCTATCTAATACAATGTGTGTGTTCTCTCCAATACAGTGTGTGTGTGTTCTATCTAATACAGTGTGTGTGTGTTCTATCTAATACAGTTTGTGTTTCTATCTAATACAGTGTGTGTTCTATCTAATACAGTGTGTGTGTTCTATCCAATACAGTGTGTGTGTTCTATCCAATACAGTGTGTGTGTTCTATCCAATACAGTGTGTGTGTTCTATCTAATACAGTGTGTGTGTTCTATCTAATACAGTGTGTGTTCTATCTAATACAGTGTGTGTTATATCTAATACAGTGTGTGTTCTATCTAATACAGTGTGTGTGTTCTATCTAATACAGTGTGTTCTATCTAATACAGTGTGTGTGTGTGTGTGTGTGTGTGTGTTCTATCTAATACAGTGTGTGTTCTATCTAATACAGTGTGTGTGTGTCCTATCTAATACAGTGTGTGTGTGTCCTATCTAATACAGTGTGTGTTCTATCTAATACAGTGTGTGTTCTATTTAATACAGTGTGTGTGTTCTATCCAATACAGTGTGTGTGTTCTATCTAATACAGTGTGTGTGTGTGTGTGTTCTATCTAAACAGTGTGTGTGTGTGTTCTATCTAATACAGTGTGTGTTCTATCTAATACAGTGTGTGAGTGTGTGTGTTCTATCTAGTACAGTGTGTGTGTGTTTTATCTAATACAGTGTGTGTGTATCCTATCTAATACAGTGTGTGTGTCCTATCTAATACAGTGTGTGTGTGTGTGTGTGTGTTCTATCTAATGCAGTGTGTTCTATCTTATACAGCGTGTGTGTTCTATCTAATACAGTGTGTGTTATATCTAATACAGTGTGTTCTATCTAATACAGTGTGTGTTATATCTAATACAGTGTGTGTGTTCTATTTCATACAGTGTGTGTGTTCTATCTAATACAGTGTGTGTTATATCTAATACAGTGTGTTATATCTAATACAGTGTGTGTGTTCTATCTAATACAGTGTGTGTTCTATCTAATACAGTGTGTGTTATATCTAATACAGTGTGTTATATCTAATACAGTGTGTTATATCTAATACAGTGTGTGTGTTCTATTTCATACAGTGTGTGTGTTCTATCTAATACAGTGTGTGTTCTATCTAATACAGTGTGTGTTATATCTAATACAGTGTGTGTGTGTGTGTGTGTGTGTGTGTGTGTTCTATCTAATACAGTGTGTGTGTGTGTGTTCTATCTAATACAGTGTGTGTGTTCTATCTAATACAGTGTGTGTGTTCTATCTAATACAGTGTGTGTGTTCTATCTAATACAGTGTGTGTTCTATCTAATACAGTGTGTGTTCTATCTAATACAGTGTGTGTTCTATCTAATACAGTGTGTGTGTTCTATCCAATACAGTGTGTGTGTTCTATCCAATACAGTGTGTGTGTTCTATCTAATACAGTGTGTGTTCTATCTAATACAGTGTGTGTTCTATCTAAACAGTGTGTGTTCTATCTAATACAGTGTGTCTGTGTCCTATCTAGTACAGTGTGTGTGTTCTATCTAATACAGTGTGTGTTCTATCTAATACAGTGTGTGAGTGTGTGTGTTCTATCTAGTACAGTGTGTGTGTGTTTTATCTAATACAGTGTGTGTGTATCCTATCTAATACAGTGTGTGTGTCCTATCTAATACAGTGTGTGTGTGTGTGTGTGTGTGTCTGTGTGTTCTATCTAATACAGTGTGTGTGTGTGTGTGTGTGTGTGTGTGTGTGTGTGTCTGTGTGTTCTATCTAATACAGTGTGTGTGTTCTATCTAATACAGTGTGTGTGTGTGTGTGTGTGTGTTCTATCCTATACAGTGTGTGTGTTCTATCTAATACAGTGTGTGTGTGTGTGTGTGTGTGTGTGTGTGTGTGTGTGTGTGTGTGTGTGTGTGTGTGTGTGTTCTATCCAATACAGTGTGTGTGTGTTCTATCTAATACAGTGTGTGTGTGTGTGTTCTATCCAATACAGTGTGTGTTCTATCTAATACAGTGTGTGTGTTCTATCTAATACAGTGTGTGTTCTATCTAATACACTGTGTGTGTTCTATCCAATACAGTGTGTGTTCTATCTAATACAGTGTGTGTTCTATCTAATACAGTGTGTATGTTCTATCTAATACAGTGTGTGTGTTCTATCTAATACAGTGTGTGTGTGTGTGTGTGTGTTCTATCTAATACAGTGTGTGTGTGTGTGTTCTATCCAATACAGTGTGTGTGTTCTATCTAATACAGTGTGTGTGTGTGTGTGTGTGTGTGTGTTCTATCTAATACAGTGTGTGTGTGTGTTCTATCTAATACAGTGTGTGTGTTCTATTTAATACAGTGTGTGTTCTATCTACATTTTACATTTACATTTTAGTTATTTAGCAGATGCTCTTATCCAGAGCGACTTACAGTAGTGAATGCATACATTTCATACATTTAATAAAAAAAAAACCGTACTGGTCCCCCGTGGGAATCAAACCAACAACCCTGGCGTTGCAAACACCATGCTCTACCAACTGAGCCACACGGGACCAGTACCTAATACAGTGTGTGTGTGTGTGTGTGTGTTCTATCTAATGCAGTGTGTTCTATCTTATACAGCATGTGTGTTCTATCTAATACAGTGTGTGTTATATCTAATACAGTGTGTTCTATCTAATACAGTGTGTGTTCTATCTAATACAGTGTGTGTGTTCTATTTCATACAGTGTGTGTGTTCTATCTAATACAGTGTGTGTTATATCTAATACAGTGTGTGTTATATCTAATACAGTGTGTGTGTTCTATTTCATACAGTGTGTGTGTTCTATCTAATACAGTGTGTGTTATATCTAATACAGTGTGTGTGTTCTATCTAATACAATGTGTGTTCTATCTAATACAGTGTGTGTTCTATCTAATACAGTGTGTGTTATATCTAATACAGTGTGTGTGTGTGTGTGTGTGTGTGTGTGTTCTATCTAATACAGTGTGTGTGTGTGTGTTCTATCTAATACAGTGTGTGTGTTCTATCTAATACAGTGTGTGTTCTATCTAATACAGTGTGTGTTCTATCTAATACAGTGTGTGTTCTATCTAATACAGTGTGTGTTCTATCTAATACAGTGTGTGTGTTCTATCCAATACAGTGTGTGTGTTCTATCCAATACAGTGTGTGTGTTCTATCTAATACAGTGTGTGTGTGTGTGTGTTCTATCTAAACAGTGTGTGTGTGTGTTCTATCTAATACAGTGTGTGTTCTATCTAATACAGTGTGTTCTATCTAATACAGTGTGTGTTCTATCTAATACAGTGTGTGTTATATCTAATACAGTGTGTGTTATATCTAATACAGTGTGTGTGTTCTATTTCATACAGTGTGTGTGTTCTATCTAATACAGTGTGTGTTATATCTAATACAGTGTGTGTGTTCTATCTAATACAATGTGTGTTCTATCTAATACAGTGTGTGTTCTATCTAATACAGTGTGTGTTATATCTAATACAGTGTGTGTGTGTGTGTGTGTGTGTGTGTTCTATCTAATACAGTGTGTGTGTGTGTGTTCTATCTAATACAGTGTGTGTGTTCTATCTAATACAGTGTGTGTTCTATCTAATACAGTGTGTGTTCTATCTAATACAGTGTGTGTTCTATCTAATACAGTGTGTGTTCTATCTAATACAGTGTGTGTGTTCTATCCAATACAGTGTGTGTGTTCTATCCAATACAGTGTGTGTGTTCTATCTAATACAGTGTGTGTGTGTGTGTGTTCTATCTAAACAGTGTGTGTGTGTGTTCTATCTAATACAGTGTGTGTTCTATCTAATACAGTGTGTGAGTGTGTGTGTTCTATCTAGTACAGTGTGTGTGTGTTTTATCTAATACAGTGTGTGTGTATCCTATCTAATACAGTGTGTGTGTCCTATCTAATACAGTGTGTGTGTGTGTGTGTGTGTTCTATCTAATGCAGTGTGTTCTATCTTATACAGCGTGTGTGTTCTATCTAATACAGTGTGTGTTATATCTAATACAGTGTGTTCTATCTAATACAGTGTGTGTTATATCTAATACAGTGTGTGTGTTCTATTTCATACAGTGTGTGTGTTCTATCTAATACAGTGTGTGTTATATCTAATACAGTGTGTTATATCTAATACAGTGTGTGTGTTCTATCTAATACAGTGTGTGTTCTATCTAATACAGTGTGTGTTCTATCTAATACAGTGTGTGTTATATCTAATACAGTGTGTGTGTGTGTGTGTGTGTGTGTTCTATCTAATACAGTGTGTGTTCTATCTAATACAGTGTGTGAGTGTGTGTGTTCTATCTAGTACAGTGTGTGTGTGTTTTATCTAATACAGTGTGTGTGTATCCTATCTAATACAGTGTGTGTGTCCTATCTAATACAGTGTGTGTGTGTGTGTGTGTGTTCTATCTAATGCAGTGTGTTCTATCTTATACAGCGTGTGTGTTCTATCTAATACAGTGTGTGTTATATCTAATACAGTGTGTTCTATCTAATACAGTGTGTGTTATATCTAATACAGTGTGTGTGTTCTATTTCATACAGTGTGTGTGTTCTATCTAATACAGTGTGTGTTATATCTAATACAGTGTGTTATATCTAATACAGTGTGTGTGTTCTATCTAATACAGTGTGTGTTCTATCTAATACAGTGTGTGTTCTATCTAATACAGTGTGTGTTATATCTAATACAGTGTGTGTGTGTGTGTGTGTGTGTGTTCTATCTAATACAGTGTGTGTTATATCTAATACAGTGTGTTATATCTAATACAGTGTGTTATATCTAATACAGTGTGTGTGTTCTATTTCATACAGTGTGTGTGTTCTATCTAATACAGTGTGTGTTCTATCTAATACAGTGTGTGTTATATCTAATACAGTGTGTGTGTGTGTGTGTGTGTGTGTTCTATCTAATACAGTGTGTGTGTGTGTGTTCTATCTAATACAGTGTGTGTGTTCTATCTAATACAGTGTGTGTGTTCTATCTAATACAGTGTGTGTTCTATCTAATACAGTGTGTGTTCTATCTAATACAGTGTGTGTTCTATCTAATACAGTGTGTGTTCTATCTAATACAGTGTGTGTGTTCTATCCAATACAGTGTGTGTGTTCTATCCAATACAGTGTGTGTGTTCTATCTAATACAGTGTGTGTGTGTGTGTGTGTTCTATCTAAACAGTGTGTGTGTGTGTTCTATCTAATACAGTGTGTGTTCTATCTAATACAGTGTGTGAGTGTGTTCTATCTAGTACAGTGTGTGTGTGTTTTATCTAATACAGTGTGTGTGTACCCTATCTAATACAGTGTGTGTGTCCTATCTAATACAGTGTGTGTGTGTGTGTGTGTGTGTGTGTCTGTGTGTTCTATCTAATACAGTGTGTGTGTGTGTGTGTGTGTGTGTGTGTGTGTGTGTGTGTGTGTGTGTGTGTGTGTGTGTGTGTGTGTGTGTGTGTGTCTGTGTGTTCTATCTAATACAGTGTGTGTGTTCTATCTAATACAGTGTGTGTGTGTGTGTGTGTGTGTGTGTGTGTTCTATCCTATACAGTGTGTGTGTTCTATCTAATACAGTGTGTGTGTGTGTGTGTGTGTGTGTGTGTGTGTTCTATCCAATACAGTGTGTGTGTGTTCTATCTAATACAGTGTGTGTGTGTGTGTGTTCTATCCAATACAGTGTGTGTTCTATCTAATACAGTGTGTGTGTTCTATCTAATACAGTGTGTGTTCTATCTAATACACTGTGTGTGTTCTATCCAATACAGTGTGTGTTCTATCTAATACAGTGTGTGTTCTATCTAATACAGTGTGTGTGTTCTATCTAATACAGTGTGTGTGTTCTATCTAATACAGTGTGTGTGTGTGTGTGTGTTCTATCCAATACAGTGTGTGTGTTCTATCTAATACAGTGTGTGTGTGTGTGTGTGTGTGTGTGTGTGTTCTATCTAATACAGTGTGTGTGTGTGTTCTATCTAATACAGTGTGTGTGTTCTATTTAATACAGTGTGTGTTCTATCTACATTTTACATTTAAATTTTAGTTATTTAGCAGATGCTCTTATCCAGAGCGACTTACAGTAGTGAATGCATACATTTCATACATTTAATAAAAAAAATTCCGTACTGGTCCCCCGTGGGAATCAAACCAACAACACTGGCGTTGCAAACACCATGCTCTACCAACTGAGCCACACGGGACCAGTACCTAATACAGTGTGTGTGTGTGTGTTCTATCTAATGCAGTGTGTTCTATCTTATACAGCGTGTGTGTTCTATCTAATACAGTGTGTGTTATATCTAATACAGTGTGTTCTATCTAATACAGTGTGTGTTCTATCTAATACAGTGTGTGTTATATCTAATACAGTGTGTGTTCTATCTAATACAGTGTGTGTGTTCTATTTCATACAGTGTGTGTGTTCTATCTAATACAGTGTGTGTTATATCTAATACAGTGTGTGTGTTCTATCTAATACAATGTGTGTTCTATCTAATACAGTGTGTGTTCTATCTAATACAGTGTGTGTTATATCTAATACAGTGTGTGTGTGTGTGTGTGTGTGTGTGTTCTATCTAATACAGTGTGTGTGTGTGTGTTCTATCTAATACAGTGTGTGTGTGTGTGTGTGTGTGTGTGTTCTATCTAATACAGTGTGTGTGTGTGTGTTCTATCTAATACAGTGTGTGTGTTCTATCTAATACAGTGTGTGTGTTCTATCTAATACAGTGTGTGTGTGTGTGTGTTCTATCTAAACAGTGTGTGTGTGTGTTCTATCTAATACAGTGTGTGTTCTATCTAATACAGTGTGTGAGTGTGTTCTATCTAGTACAGTGTGTGTGTGTTTTATCTAATACAGTGTGTGTGTACCCTATCTAATACAGTGTGTGTGTCCTATCTAATACAGTGTGTGTGTGTGTGTGTGTGTGTGTGTCTGTGTGTTCTATCTAATACAGTGTGTGTGTGTGTGTGTGTGTGTGTGTGTGTGTGTGTGTGTGTGTGTGTGTGTGTGTGTGTGTGTGTGTGTGTCTGTGTGTTCTATCTAATACAGTGTGTGTGTTCTATCTAATACAGTGTGTGTGTGTGTGTGTGTGTGTGTGTGTTCTATCCTATACAGTGTGTGTGTTCTATCTAATACAGTGTGTGTGTGTGTGTGTGTGTGTGTGTGTGTGTGTGTTCTATCCAATACAGTGTGTGTGTGTTCTATCTAATACAGTGTGTGTGTGTGTGTGTTCTATCCAATACAGTGTGTGTTCTATCTAATACAGTGTGTGTGTTCTATCTAATACAGTGTGTGTTCTATCTAATACACTGTGTGTGTTCTATCCAATACAGTGTGTGTTCTATCTAATACAGTGTGTGTTCTATCTAATACAGTGTGTGTGTTCTATCTAATACAGTGTGTGTGTTCTATCTAATACAGTGTGTGTGTGTGTGTGTGTTCTATCCAATACAGTGTGTGTGTTCTATCTAATACAGTGTGTGTGTGTGTGTGTGTGTGTGTGTGTGTGTGTTCTATCTAATACAGTGTGTGTGTGTGTTCTATCTAATACAGTGTGTGTGTTCTATTTAATACAGTGTGTGTTCTATCTACATTTTACATTTAAATTTTAGTTATTTAGCAGATGCTCTTATCCAGAGCGACTTACAGTAGTGAATGCATACATTTCATACATTTAATAAAAAAAATTCCGTACTGGTCCCCCGTGGGAATCAAACCAACAACACTGGCGTTGCAAACACCATGCTCTACCAACTGAGCCACACGGGACCAGTACCTAATACAGTGTGTGTGTGTGTGTTCTATCTAATGCAGTGTGTTCTATCTTATACAGCGTGTGTGTTCTATCTAATACAGTGTGTGTTATATCTAATACAGTGTGTTCTATCTAATACAGTGTGTGTTCTATCTAATACAGTGTGTGTGTTCTATTTCATACAGTGTGTGTGTTCTATCTAATACAGTGTGTGTTATATCTAATACAGTGTGTGTGTTCTATCTAATACAATGTGTGTTCTATCTAATACAGTGTGTGTTCTATCTAATACAGTGTGTGTTATATCTAATACAGTGTGTGTGTGTGTGTGTGTGTGTGTGTTCTATCTAATACAGTGTGTGTGTGTGTGTTCTATCTAATACAGTGTGTGTGTTCTATCTAATACAGTGTGTGTGTTCTATCTAATACAGTGTGTGTGTTCTATCTAATACAGTGTGTGTGTGTGTGTTCTATCTAATACAGTGTGTGTGTTCTATCTAATACAGTGTGTGTGTTCTATCTAATACAGTGTGTGTGTGTTCTATCTAATACAGTGTGTGTTCTATCTAATACAGTGTGTGTTCTATCTAATACAGTGTGTGTTCTATCTAATACAGTGTGTGTTCTATCTAATACAGTGTGTGTGTGTGTGTTCTATCTAATACAGTGTGTGTGTTCTATCCAATACAGTGTGTGTGTTCTATCTAATACAGTGTGTGTGTGTGTGTGTTCTATCTAAACAGTGTGTGTGTGTGTTCTATCTAATACAGTGTGTGTTCTATCTAATACAGTGTGTGAGTGTGTGTGTTCTATCTAGTACAGTGTGTGTGTGTTTTATCTAATACAGTGTGTGTGTATCCTATCTAATACAGTGTGTGTGTCCTATCTAATACAGTGTGTGTGTGTGTGTGTGTGTGTGTCTGTGTGTTCTATCTAATACAGTGTGTGTGTGTGTGTGTGTGTGTGTGTGTGTCTGTGTGTTCTATCTAATACAGTGTGTGTGTTCTATCTAATACAGTGTGTGTGTGTGTGTGTGTGTGTGTGTGTTCTATCCTATACAGTGTGTGTGTTCTATCTAATACAGTGTGTGTGTGTGTGTGTGTGTGTGTGTGTGTGTGTGTGTGTGTGTGTGTGTGTGTGTGTGTGTGTGTGTTCTATCCAATACAGTGTGTGTGTGTTCTATCTAATACAGTGTGTGTGTGTGTGTGTTCTATCCAATACAGTGTGTGTTCTATCTAATACAGTGTGTGTGTTCTATCCAATACAGTGTGTGTTCTATCCAATACAGTGTGTGTGTTCTATCTAATACAGTGTGTGTGTTCTATCTAATACAGTGTGTGTGTTCTATCTAATACAGTGTGTGTTCTATCTAATACAGTGTGTGTGTTCTATCTAATACAGTGTGTGTGTTCAATCTAATACAGTGTGTGTGTGTGTGTGTTCTATCCAATACAGTGTGTGTGTTCTATCTAATACAGTGTGTGTGTGTGTGTGTGTTCTAACTAATACAGTGTGTGTGTTTGTGTTCTATCTAATACAGTGTGTGTGTTCTATTTAATACAGTGTGTGTTCTATCTACATTTTACATTTACATTTTAGTTATTTAGCAGATGCTCTTATCCAGAGCGACTTACAGTAGTGAATGCATACATTTCATACATTTAATAAAAGAAATTCCGTACTGGTCCCCCGTGGGAATCAAACCCACAACCCTGGCGTTGCAAACACCATGCTCTACCAACTGAGCCACACGGGACCAGTACCTAATACAGTGTGTGTGTGTGTGTGTGTGTTCTATCTAATGCAGTGTGTTCTATCTTATACAGCGTGTGTGTTCTATCTAATACAGTGTGTGTTATATCTAATACAGTGTGTTCTATCTAATACAGTGTGTGTTCTATCTAATACAGTGTGTTATATCTAATACAGTGTGTGTGTGTGTGTGTGTGTGTGTGTGTGTGTGTGTGTGTTCTATCTAATACAGTGTGTGTTATATCTAATACAGTGTGTTATATCTAATACAGTGTGTGTGTGTGTGTGTGTGTGTGTGTGTGTTCTATCTAATACAGTGTGTGTGTGTGTGTTCTATCTAATACAGTGTGTGTGTTCTATCTAATACAGTGTGTGTTCTATCTAATACAGTGTGTGTCCTATCTAATACAGTGTGTGTCCTATCTAATACAGTGTGTGTCCTATCTAATACAGTGTGTGTTCTATCTAATACAGTGTGTGTTCTATCTAATACAGTGTGTGTTCTATCTAAAACAGTGTGTGTGTTCTATCTAAACAGTGTGTGTGTGTGTGTGTCCTATCTAATACAGTGTGTGTCCTATCTAATACAGTGTGTGTCCTATCTAATACAGTGTGTGTTCTATCTAAAACAGTGTGTGTGTTCTATCTAAACAGTGTGTGTGTGTGTGTGTCCTATCTAATACAGTGTGTGTCCTATCTAATACAGTGTGTGTCCTATCTAATACAGTGTGTGTTCTATCTAATACAGTGTGTGTTCTATCTAATACAATGTGTGTTCTATCTAATACAGTGTGTGTTCTATCTAATACAGTGTGTGTTATATCTAATACAGTGTGTGTGTGTGTGTGTGTGTGTGTGTTCTATCTAATACAGTGTGTGTGTGTGTGTTCTATCTAATACAGTGTGTGTGTTCTATCTAATACAGTGTGTGTGTTCTATCTAATACAGTGT
>NC_059450.1:86155975-86165975 GCF_905237065.1 Salmo salar | reverse complement strand
CATGATCAGCACCTTAGTTTTGTTGAGGTTGAGGGAGAGATTATTTTCCTGGCACCACTCCGCCAGGGCCCTCACCTCTTCCCTGTAGGCTCATCGTTGTTGGTAATCAGGCTAACCACTGTTGTGTCGTCAGCAAACATGATGATTGAGTTGGAGACCACGCAGTGGGGCCCCCGTGTTAAGGATCAGCGTGGCAGAGGTGTTGTTGCCTACCTTCACCACCTGGGGTCGGCCCGTCAGGAATTCCAAGACCCAGTTGCACAGGGTGGGGTTCACATCCAGGCCTCAGTTGCACAGGGCGGGGTTCACACCCAGGCCCCAGTTGCACAGGGCGGGGTTCACACCCAGGCCCCAGTTGCACAGGGTGGGGTTCACACCCATGCCCCAGTTGCACAGGACGGGGTTCACACCCATGCCCCAGTTGCACAGGATGGGGTTCACACCCAGGCCCCAGTTGCACAGAGCAGGGTTCACACCCAGGCCCCAGTTGCACAGGACGGGGTTCACACCCAGGCCCCAGTTGCACAGAGCAGGGTTCACACCCAGGCCCCAGTTTCACAGGGCGGGGTTCACACGCAGGCCCCCGATAACAGTGATGAGCTTGGAGGGCACTATGGTGTTGAACGCTGAGCTGTGGTCAATGTAGATCATTCTTAGATAGGTATTCCTCTTATCCAGATGGGATAGGGCAGTGTGCAGTGCGTTGGCGGTTGCGTCATCCTTGGATCTGTTGCGGCGGTATGCCGGGTCTAGGGTGACAGGTAAGGTAGAGGTGATATGATCTTTAACTAGCCTCTCAAAGCACTTCATAATGACAGAAGTGAGTGCTACGGGGCGATAGTCATTTACTTCAGTTACCTTAGTTTTCTTGGTTGCAGGAATAATGGTGGACATCTTGAAGCAAGTGGGGACAACAGACTGGGATAGGGAGAGTTTAAATGTCCCTTGGTCCTACAGTATAGGATATCTTAAGAGTCAGAATGTTTTAATGTTCTGACTAACGTTACTGTTTTGATGGTTTTCCTTTTGCTACTTTTTCAGGTTTGCCATGAAACTAGCAAAGGTACTGCACTCTCTCACAATGGTTGGCAAGGTGTTTTTTGGGGTACCTGTACATTACTTTACTATTTATATTTTTTACTACTTTTACTTTACTACATTCTAAATTAAAATGATGTACTTTTTACTCCATACATTTTCCCTGACTCCCAAAAGTCCTCGTTACATATCGAATGTAGAAAAATGGTCCAATTCACCTACTTATTAAGAGAACATCCCTGATCATCCCTACTGCCTCTGATCTGGCGGACTCACTAAACAGAGAACATCCCTGATCATCCCTACTGCCTCTGATCTGGCAGACTCACTAAACAGAGAACATCCCTGATCATCCCTACTGCCTCTGATCTGGCAGACTCACTAAACAGAGAACATCCCTGATCATCCCTACTGCCTCTGATCTGGCGGACTCACTAAACAGAGAACATCCCTGATCATCCCTACTGCCTCTGATCTGGCGGACTCACTAAACAGAGAACATCCCTGATCATCCCTACTGCCTCTGATCTGGTGGACTCACTAAATAGAGAACATCCCTGGTCATCCCTACTGCCTCTGATCTGGTGGACTCACTAAACAGAGAACATCCCTGATCATCCCTACTGCCTCTGATCTGGTGGACTCACTAAACAGAGAACATCCCTGGTCATCCCTACTGCCTCTGATCTGGTGGACTCACTAAACAGAGAACATCCCTGGTCATCCCTACTGCCTCTGATCTTGCGGACTCACTAAACACAAATGCTTCGTTTGTAAATTCTTTCTGAGTGGCTATCCTTAAATAAAAAAACTAGAAAATGGTGCTGTATGGTTTGCTTAATAGAAAGACTGTGATACTGAAGTATATTTAAAACCAAATAATTTTTACTCTAGTAGTATTTTACTGGGTGACTTTCACTTTTACATCAGTCATTTTCTATTAAGGTATCTTTAGTTTTACTCAAGTATGACAATTGGGTACTTTTTCCACCACTACTTGTGAACAGGTTGTGACACGGTATGAGAGACGGGATAAAGTCATTGAGTACATGTACAGCTTAGAAGCATCTGTTGACATTTGGTTTCTGATAAATTTACCAGGTTGCGTTTGACTGTTCCAGGTATTTGTTTTTTGAAGGACAGGTCAGAGTGAATGATTATGTTTGAGTACCACCTCGATCCTCTGTCCCTTTTACAGTTTCCTCAGGCTGATGGTCTCACTGTTCCTGATGGAGAAATACACACAGACATTTTTTTTTAAAGTTCAATGTTAGACATGACTAGTCCAACAAGTCAGCTATTGTGTCCATTGCTGCTGTAAGTTTACGGGCAGGCTGTTGCTTTGTCTTGGCACGGACATAGAAGACTGTTATTTGCACACATCTACATTTTGATCTGGGGCCATACAGAGGGCAGGTCATTTATGTATATACTTAATAAAAGTGGGCCCAAAATGGATCCTTGAGGGACCCCGATAGAGCAGTCAGAGGATGTTGACAGTTTGATGTTGGTGTACAGTATTATTTTGGTCAGACAGGATTCTGATAGGTTGTGGGTTGACAGTTTGGACAGCACATTGTGGTTCACTGTGTCAAACGCTTTCTTTTAATCCAGGAAAACAGCTCCCACAACTCCACCTTCGTCAAGTTTGTGTCTTGAAAAAAAACTGAATTGGATGGAGAGGAAAGTGACCTGAGTTTAGGTGGGCTATTAGTTGGTTGGTCACCAGGTTTTCTGCCACCTTGGATATGATATGGACCACTGATTACCTATGGGATAAATTAAGCATGAGATAAGGTCTGATTGCCAAATGGCACCCTAATTCCCTATAATAGTGCACTACTTTTGACCAGGGCCCTTAGAGCTCTTCTCAAAAGTAGTACACTATATAGGGAATAGGGTGCCATTTGAGATGCATTCAGGGTCTGATTGCCAGTTGGTTGGCATGATTAATGTTTCCATCACCTCCACTAATATGATCCGTGTCCACTCAGGAACCCATGTCCATTCTGGGTCATATCTGTCAAGCCTAGTTAACTTGTTTATTGCTAGATTAACAACTTTATAGCATGGCTCTGCAAGATGCACATATGATGTAAAGAAATTTAGTCTGGATGAGGAAATTATCACTGGAAAGCTTTATAGGTAGTCTGGATGAAGAAATAAACACTGGAAATCTTTATAGGTAGTCTGGATGAAGAAATAAACACTGGAGCTTTATAGGTAGTCTGAATGAGGAAATAAACAGTGGGAAGCTTTATAGGTAGTCTGAATGAGGAAATAAACAGTGGGAAGCTTTATAGGTAGTCTGAATGAGGAAATAAACCGTGGGAAGCTTTATAGGTAGTATGAATGAGGAAATAAACACTGGAGCTTTATATGTAGTCTGAATGAGGAAATAAACACTGGAGCTTTATAGGTAGTCTGAATGAGGAAATAAACAGTGGGAAGCTTTATAGGTAGTCTGAATGAGGAAATAAACAGTGGGAAGCTTTATAGGTAGTCTGAATTAGGAAATAAACAGTGGGAAGCTTTATAAGTAGTCTGAATGAGGAAATAAACACTGGGAAGCTTTATGGGTAGTCTGAATGAGGAAATAAACAGTGGAGCTTTATAGGTTGTCTGAATGAGGAAATAAACAGTGGGAAGCTTTATAAGTAGTCTGAATGAGGAAATAAACACTGGGAAGCTTTATAGGTAGTCTGAATGAGGAAATAAACACTGGAGCTTTATAGGTAGTCTGAATGAGGAAATAAACACTGGAGCTTTATAGGTAGTCTGAATGAGGAAATAAACACTGGAGCTTTATAAGTAGAGCTAGGAGTTGTTCCTGACCAGAAAACAAGGGGATTTAGAATGAGACTGAATCAGAATCAGAGTGATAGGCTGCATTTACACAGGCAGCCCAATTCTTCCACTAATTGGTATGTTTACCATTCACATCAGCTCTTTTCACAGCAGCTCTTTCTCAGAGCAAAATCTGATTGGTCAAAAGACCAATTAGTGAACAAAAAGATCAGAATTGGATTGCCTGTCTAAACGCAGCCATGTAGGCCTACTGTAGACCTGATGTAATTTACTGTCATTCAACATTGTGGTCAGTTCTTACTGTTTGATTTGGGCTGTACATACAGTGTTACAGCTGAACATACATATGATACCATGCTATGGGTTATTGTCCCCGTGTCCGGTGGCTGTGCGGTAAAGGATCAGTGCTATGATTGCTACAATGGCGATCGGTTGTGGATATGGTTTATGAATGTGGGAAATATTAAAACCGCAAGAGTCACACACTGGAAAAGCTAGTTTGTGTTCGCTCATTTATTCACAACAGCACTTACACGGAGTGTTAAAATGGAGGCCTCTTTACAGAGCAGAGCAAGCCATGGATCTAACCAGAAACCATTCTTTTCCATTTCTACTTCACACTGTAACACAAAATGTCTGCTTCCCAAATGGCTCCCTATTCCCTATATAGAGCACTACTTCTTTCTCTCTTCTCTTTCTCTCGGTCTCTCCCTTTCATTCTCTCCCCCTTTCTCTCTCTCTCTCTCTCTTTCTTTCTCTCTCTGGTCAAAAGCCTGCTCAATAAGTAGTGTATTATGTAGGGAATAGGGTGCCATTGGAGCCTCAGACCTAGAGATGCCTCTGAAGGACTTTAACTGTGCTCCACTGGCCCAGAAACAGGGCTTTCTAATTGTTATCGCCCGCCTCTGGGGTTCTGAGCATGACAGCGTGACCTCTTTACAGTGTGTGTGTGTGTGTGTGTGTGTGTGTGTGTGTGTGTGTGTGTGTGTGTGTGTGTGTGTGTGTGTGTGTGTGTGTGTGTGTGTGTGTGTGTGTGTGTTAGCAAAGCAGCAGTCAGCCCTGTCTGGACCCAGCAGAGACCCAGTGGAGGTTTCCCGCCAGATGCAGTGTCACCGCTCATTTCCCCCAGGTAGGGGAGCTCATCCCCTGGGCAGGTGACTCCACACGTCACCCTCTACCTCTCCAACACTGAAGCAGTGGAGCCTCTCTTTTTGATATGGCTCACACACAGGCACTCACAGGTACGTAACCCCCCCCACAAACACATTGCCAACCCTATTCCCTCTGAAAGTGAAGAGGAGATCAGATCGAGAGAGAGAGAGAGAGAGAGCGAGAGAGAGAGGTGATGTGATGGACTAGCGTAGATTTTTAAACCTCTCTCTTCTCCTGGCCAATCTAATTACGTCAGGCGGCAGTGATGAAGCAAGGTCGGCGCGGCCCTGGGCCGCAAGGTCTTATTCCTCTGAGCCAGTCTCCACCACATACAATACATACTGTGTGTGGTATCTTAATTTGACCAGTTTCTCACAGCAGGAAAATAATCCTGAAGCAACAGGAAATGTTCATTGTTATGTGACATTTTGGAGTGGAAATGAAAACTTCATTAACCTTTTTAAACATTGAACACTACATACAAGGAGAAACATTCTCTGCGACAAACAATTAACTAGATGCTCCCTGATCACAGCAGAGCACCATTCTGAAACTCAAACTCCCCTAAAACAGCAGAGCACCATTCTGAAACTCAACCTCCCCTAAAACATCACAGCACCATTCTGAAACTCAACCTCCCCTAAAACATCACAGCACCATTCTGAAACTCAACCTCCCCTAAAACATCACAGCACCATTCTGAAACTCAACCTCCCCTAAAACATCACAGCACCATTCTGAAACTCAACCTCCCCTAAAACATCACAGCACCATTCTGAAACTCAACCTTCCCTAAAACATCACAGCACCATTCTGAAACTCAACCTCCCCTAAAACATCACAGCACCATTCTGAAACTCAACCTTGCATTTACATTTTGACTAGCTGCTTCCCTAAAACATCACAGCACCATTCTGAAACTCAACCTTGCATTTACATTTTGACTAGCTGCTTCCCTAAAACATCACAGTACCATTCTGAAACTCAACCATCCATTTACATTTTGACTAGCTGCTTCCCTAAAACATCACAGTACCATTCTGAAACTCAACCATCCATTTACATTTTGACTAGCTGCTTCCCTAAAACATCACAGTACCATTCTGAAACTCAACCATCCATTTACATTTTGACTAGCTGCTTCCCTAAAACATCACAGCATCATTCTGGAAATTAACCTTCCATTAACTTTTTTACTTGGCAGACCTGGGTCCAACTATCTGAAATCATGTGAAATGCTTTAGCTGTGGTGGATGGAGCTTAATCGTTGTAAAATTGCAAACCCTGCCCATCTGGACTGGCACTCCAGGCAAGCTAAAAGCAAATGCGGAAAGTATTTTAAAAGATTTTAAACTGGTTATTGAACCCAGGTCAGCTCCTTGATAGTTGCAGTGGTTTTTGGGCTAGCCCAGAGGGATGGGGGTAGGGCTGGAGGGAGGGATGGAGGGAGGGATAGAGGGAGGGATGGGGGGGAGCGATAGAGGGAGGGATAGAGGGAGGGATGGAGGGATAGAGGGAGGAAGGGATAGAGGGAGGGAAGGATAGAAGGAGTGATATGGGGATGGAGGGATGGATAGAGGGAGGGATGGAGAGAGGGAGGGATAGAGGGAGAGAGGCATAGAGGGATAGAGGGAGGAGGGAGGGAAGGATAGAAGGAGTGATAGAGGGAGGGAGTGATGGAGGAATAGAGGGATGAATAGAGGGATAGAGGGAGGGATGGAGAGAGGGATGGAGGTAGGGATGGATAGAGGGATAGAGGGAGGGACGAGAACGGGATGGAGAGAGGGATGGAGGGAGGGAGGTAGGGATGGATAGAGGGATAGAGGGAGGGATGAGAACGGGATGGAGAAAGGGAGGGATGGAGGGATAGCTCCTTGATAGCTGCAGTGGTTTCTGGGCTAGCCAAGCAAACCACTAATCTGGGGATACTTTGAAGATATTATCCACTAGGTTCCTCTCTATCTGTTTTGTAGCAGACATGTCAGGGGCTAATTGTTAAAAATGGAGTTATTGAGTTGGATGCCCTTCTCCAGGCCCTGAAGGACACGGTGTGTATGTGTGTGTTTGCATGTGTCCGTGCGTGAGAGCGCACATGAAGGACCAGCGGCAATACAAATTGGATCCCCACAGTATTGGAATTCCACTAGAGTCCCCCCTGCCTTAGCCCAGTCATAATATTCATCTAATAATTGAAGCACACAGACCATCAAATATCATGCCGTTTTTTTCAATTGATTCAGACAGGGGCACAAAAAAAACAGTGCGCTCGCAATTTCACCCGTTTGTAATTCTGAACGGCGTTCTGACTTTTATTTTTAATGATGAAAAATTCTGCAAGGCGAAAGCATTTGTAATTTGTCCTCTGGCTTTCTCCACTTGTAATGCAGACTACAGAGCTGTTAGGGCTTCTGACAGGCCTACAAACAACCTCCCACATAAACTGTGTACGAACCTAAAGCACTATCAATTAGCTGTGAGTATCAACTAAACATTTCATTTCCATAACAAACATAAACGCCTTGACAAACTACATACATTCACTTACCAAATGCATTTAAATACATATACCATAGTGTTGAATAATGCAACAATTTTCACTTCAATTTTACAGTTTTCAGAGTCAGTTACTGTTGTGCATACATACAATCTGACTCACTTGCCACGTTTGCTAGTATTAGTGTTAGTACTAGTATTAGAATTACAACGAGTGGTATATCTGAGCCCATAGGTAGAGCATGTGGATTACTTTTTCTCAGGGAGGAATGAACGGAGGGATGGAGGAATGAAGGGAGGGGGGGATAGAGGGAGTGAAAGATGAAGGGAGGGATGGAGGGAGGGAGGGATGGAGGGATGGATGGATGGAGGGATGAAGGGAGGGATAGAGGGATGGATAGAGGTAGGGATGGATAGAGGGAGGGAGGGAGGGATAGAGGGATGGATGGATGGATGGATGGATGGGGGGAGGGAGGGAGGGATGGATGGAGGTAGGGATGGAGGGATAGAGGGATAGAGGGAAAGAGGGATAGAGGGAGGGATAGAGGGATGGATAGAAGGATAGAGGGAGAGAGGGATAGAGGGAGGGATAGAGGGATGGATAGAGGGAGAGGGAGGGATAGAGGGAGGTATAGAGGGATGGATAGAGGGAGGGATGGAGGCAGGGATGGATAGAGAGATAGAGGGATGATAAAGGGATAGAGGGAGGGATAGAGGGAGGGATAGAGGGATAGAGGGAGGGATAGAGGGAGGGATGGATGGATAGAGAGATAGAGGGATGGATAGAGGGATAGAGGGATGGATAGAGGAATGGAGGGATGGATAGAGGGATAGAGGGATAGAGGGAAAGAGGGATAGAGGGAGGGATAGAGGGATGGATAGAAGGATAGAGGGATGGATAGAGGGAGGGATAGAGGGATGGATAGAAGGATAGAGGGAGAGAGGGATAGAGGGAGGGATAGAGGGATGGATAGAGGGAGAGGGAGTGATAGAGGGATGGATAGAGGGAGGGATGGAGGCAGGGATGGATAGAGAGATAGAGGGATGATAAAGGGATAGAGGGAGGGATAGAGGGAGGGATAGAGGGATAGAGGGAGGGATAGAGGGAGGGATGGATGGATAGAGAGATAGAGGGATGGATAGAGGGATAGAGGGATGGATAGAGGAATGGAGGGATGGATAGAGGGATAGAGGGATAGAGGGATGGATAGAGGAATGGAGGGATGGATAGAGGGAGGGATTGAGGGAGGGAGGGATAGAGGGAGGGATTGAGGGAGGGAGGGATAGAGGGAGGGATTGAGGGAAAGATGGAGATATAGAGGGTGGAAAATGGAGGGAGGGATAGAGGGAGGGAGGAATGGAGGGAGGGATAGAGGGATGGATAGAGGGATAAAGGGAGCGATAAAGGGAGGGATGGAGGGAGGGATAGAGGGAAAGAGGGAGGGATGGAGAGTGGGATGAGAGAGGTAGGGATGGAGGGATAGAGGGAGGGAGGGATGGAGGGATAGTGGGAGGGATAGAGGGAGGGATGGAGGGATAGAGAGAGGGAGGGATAGAGGGATAGAGGGAGGGATAGAGGGATGGATAGAGGGATGGATAGAGGGAGGGATGGAGAGAGGAATGGAGAGAGGGATGGAGAGAGGGATGGATGAAAGGATAGAATGAGGGATAGAGGGAGGGTTGGAGAGAGGGATGAGAGAGGGAGGGATAGAGGGAGGGAGGGAGGGGTAAAGGGAGGGATAAAGGGAGGGATAGAGGGAGGGATGGAGCTGACTTGGCATGCAGTAAGGAGGTAAAGTGAAAGAAGTGAGTAGCAGCGCTGTCTGATAATGAAACTAGTAATGGATGGGAGAGGGAGGAGGGTGAGAGAGAGAGAGAGAGAAAGAGAGGTTTAGAGAGAGAAAGAGAGAGAGAGAAAGAGAGGTTTAGAGAGAGAAAGAGAGAGAGAGAGGTTTAGAGAGAGAGAGGGGGTGTAACTGAACTAAATGACTATCGCCCCGTAGCACCCACTTCTGTCATCATAAAGTGCTTTGAGAGACTAGTCAAGGAACATATCACCTCTGTGTGTGTGTGTCTGTGTGTGTGTCTGGGTGTGTAAGCATTTGAGTGGCACCCTAGACCCACTTCAATTTGCTTACCGCCCCAATAGGTCCACAGACGACGCATTCGCCATAACACTGCACACTGCCCTATCCCATCTGGACAAGAGGAATACCGATGTAAGAATGCTGCTCATTGAGTATAGCTCAGCATTCAACACCATAGTACCCTCCAAACTCATCATTAAGCTCGAGACCCTGGGTCTCAACCCCGCCCTGTGCAACTGGGTCCTGGAATTCCTGACGGGCTGCCCCCAGGTGGTGAAGTTAGGAAACAACATCTCCACTCAACTGATCCTCAACACTGGGGCCCCACAAGGGTGTGTGCTCAGCCCTCTCCTGTACTCCCTGTTCACCCACGACTGCGTGTCCATGCACCCCTCCAACTCAATCATCAAGTTTGCAGATGA